>NC_135316.1:24044179-24074179 GCF_048772815.1 Callospermophilus lateralis | reverse complement strand
CCTAACAAAACTTTACAGAGAAGAAATATCAGGCATTCTCAAGATATTCCATGAAATTGAAAGAAAGGGGACACTCCCCAATACTTTTAATGAAGCTTGTGTAACCTTTATACCAAAACCAGACAAAGATGATCAAGAGAATAATACTACAAACCATTATTCCTGATGAACATACATGAAGAAGTTCTAAATAACATTGTCAAACTACATTCAAAAACACATCAGGAAGATACTTCACCATAATCAACTGAGTTTCATTCCAGGGATGCAAGGCAGGGTAAAAATACATGAGTCAATAAATGTGATGCATCACATAAGCTGAATTAAGAACAAAAATCACATGATCATCTCAATAGATGCAAAAAGACATTCAATAAGATCCAATATCCATTCATATTACAAAAAGTGGGAAAAGCTACAGATCAAATAAACTTAACTCAGCATCATAAAGACCATTATGAAAACTCAGAAACAAGAAAATAAAGCTATCCACTCCCACCACTCCTATTCATTATACTCCTTGAAAAATGAGTCAAAGCAATCATGCTGGAAAAGGAAATAAAGGGATATGAATAGGAAAATAAGTCAAACTATCTCTGTTTTCTGACAATATGATCCTACCCTCAGATTATGAACCTATATCTAGAGGGTCCAAAATATCCTACCAGAAGACTTCTAGAGCTTAAAAATGAATTTAGCAAAGTAGCAGGATACAAGCTAAACACCTATAAATGAATAGCTTTCCTATATCTCAAAAGGAATTCAGCAGAGAAAGAAATCAGGAAGACAATCCCATTTGTAGCAATATCAAATCAAATAAAAACATATTTTAAGTTAATCTAAACAAGCAGGGTTATAGCTCTTACAGTGAAAATAATAGAACAGGGCTGAGGATGTGGCTTTAAGTGTTAGCGTGCTCCCTGGCATGCATGCAGCTGGGGTTTGATGCTCAGCACCACATACAAACAAAGATGTTGTGTTTGCTGAAAACTAAAAAAAATAAATTTTAAAATTCTCTCTCTCTCTCTCTCTCTCTCTCTCTCTCTCTCTCTCTTTAAAAAAAAATGCTAGAACACTGAAAAAAAACTGAAGACCTTAAAGATGAAAAGTCAGCCTATGTTTATGGATATGCAGAATTAATATTATCAAAATGGCCATATTAACAAAAGCAATATACATATTTAATGCAATCCTCATAAAAAAATCAATGATATTCTTCAAAGAGTTAGCAAAAGATTATTAAATTCTATGTGTAAAAATAAGACACTCAGAATAACCAAAGCAATACTAAGCAAGGAAAGTAAAGCCAGAGATATCATGATATTCAATATAAAATTATACCACAGAGTTGTAATAATAAAAACAGCATGACATTGGCACCCAAATAGGCAAAAAGACCAATGGAATAGAAGGTACACAGATAAAAACAAAAACTTCCACAGTGTGCCATATGACAAAGATGATAAAAATATATTTTGGAACAAAGACACCCTTTTAACAAATGGTGCCGGAAAATTGGGACAGCTGTATATAGTAAAAGTGAAATGAGAACTCTGCATTTCACCCTGCAAAAGACTCAAATTGAAATGGATCAAAGACCTAGAATTTAAACTTGTAATGGCTAAATGAAAACAGAAGTATCACTCCATCATAGAAGTGATGACACCAAAATCCTTTACATGAGACACAGAGCACAAGAAATGAAACAAAAATCAATAAGAGTATCCTATTAAACTAAAAAGCTTCTGCACTGCTAAGTAAACAATTAATAGCATGAAGAGAGAACTAAAAATGGGATTAAATCTTGGAAATCTACTCCTCCAATAGGAGGTTAATATCTACAATATATAAATAATGCAAAAATATTAACAGCACAAAAAATAGAAAAATTAATAAATGAGTAAAAGAACTAATCAGTAACTTCTCAATAGGAAAAAACCCACAAAAGACCAACATATTATGAAGAAATGTTTGACAAGATTTTAAACATCTATAAATGCTGGTGAGGTTGTTCCAAGAAAGGGACATGTGAACACTTTTGGTTTGGCTGTGGACCAAAAAAAAAGCAGTTAGTAGATTCCTCAACAAACTAGGGATGAACATATCATAAGGCACAGCTATCCCACTCCTGGATACTTTCTCCAAATACCTAAAGTCTGCATATAACAATGATACAGCCACATCAATGTTGATAGAAGCACAATTTACAATACCACAATTATAAAATCAAACCAGATGCCCATCAATAGATGAATGGATTAAGGAACTGTGACACACACACACACACACACACACACACACACACACACACTGGAGTTCTACTCAGCCTTTTAAAAGGATGAAATTATGATATTTGTTGGCAAATGGATAGAAATGGAGATTATAATGTGAAGTGAAATTAGCCAGTCTCAGAAGCTCAAAGGTCATATGATTTTACTAAAATGGAAATCTAGAGTAAATAAATGTAAAGAAATATATAAGGGAATGATTACACAAAGGAACAATCACATACAAATTCATGGAAAAATGCAAAAAAAGTCTAGTAGAATAGAGGAAGGAGAATGGGAGAGAGGAGAGAGGATAGAAGGGGGGGAAAGGGCATCATGAACTGAAATCAATTTCCAGGCATGGATGAGCGTATTGGAATGAACTCAACTACTGTATATAGGTATAAACCTCTAATACAAAAATGACCACATTGAATGCTCAAGTCATGAGTGCAGATAGAGATGAATAACATAGAACCCTTATATTCAATGAACATTTATTATTATAATTCAATGAAATTTAACAGAAAATCTCTTTCACCATGGAAACATGGTGAACATCAAGAAACAAGAGGCATTTAGAGGCCAAAAAGGACATAATCAAATGAGGAACTCTCCATATTCTGTTTCAGATGAAATGCCAAAATTCAGAGCAAAGAGAGATTTTAAAATTCAAGGGAGAAGTACCAAGTTGCTTATAAATAAAAGGGCATCAGTGTAACTCTAAAAACTTGGAGCAACTGCAATAATATATTTCAAGCCCTGAAAGTGAAATATTGCCAGCCTAGATGGCTATAGGCATTGAAGATATAGTTCAGATTCAAAGATCAAATAAAGGCCTTCCAAGACAAAAATGAACTAAAACGTTAAGACAATCAAGCCAGTGGTTCACAAATTGCTCAAAGGAAACTGCACACATGAGATTGAAATCCACAAGGAGAGCAAGGGAAAGCATATCGTAGATAAGCAAATTTAAATTAGAAGCAAATCGTATATTAGAAATAAAATGAAAGAATGCAGCAATTCTCTGATTAGAAGACATATGAAATATAAGAAATGTTCAATTAATAAAAATTATCCAACTATTCTGCAAGAAGTATGACTGACTGGTAAAAAATTCATGAATAAAAGTTAAAGGTTAGAAAATGAAATTTCATGCAAGTGGAAGCCAAAGGAAATAAGAGTAGCTATTCTCATATTTGAAATTTTATTTTTTAAGAAATAATTGTCTGGAGGCCAAAAAAATAGATATTGGTAAAGGGAACAATCCAATAAGAAGATAAATGACAGGATATATTCATGCCTGAATGACAGTACACAAATGTCATTTAAAAAAGAAAACAAAAAAATTCTACCTAATGTAACAGGTCCTAAGTGGGCTTGACTTTAATACAGGACTTTCACCTGTGTTTACATCATGTGGACAAATATCCCCAAAGTTCCTCAAATTCTGCTCTTCCTCAAAATGAAGAGATTTAGCAGATGTGTACAGAATATTTAATCTGACAATAGCAAATAAACATTGTACTCAGCAACACATGGAACCATCGCTTCAGTAGATCATATATCTAGGACACAAAACAAGTCATAGCAAATACAAAAAATTAAGATAATGCCCTCCATCTCCTAATATAATAATGAAATGAAATTAGATATCAAAAGAATAGAAAACTCCAGAAACATGTGGAGAGTAAAAAATATATTTTTGCATCATGGCCAGAGATTTTAAAGCACAAAGAAACAATATGGAAACATGGCATCCCAGAATCTTTGGAATAAAAGAAAAACAGCTCTTCTTTTTTCATTATTTTTCTTTTAATTTCTTCTTGTTTTTTCCTCTCCATATCATTTTTATCTCAATTTAATGCCATTTTTCTTATTTTTATTTATTTTCCCCTCATTTCTTCCTCTCTGTTCCATCTTATCACTTTTTCACCTTTTTTTCTGAGTTTAGTTAATTTAACTCTCACTGTTGCCTTTTTTTTTCATCCATGCAGTTTGTGGTTTCCCATTTCTTCTCTTTGGTTATTGGAGTCTTAGAGGATTGTTTTAAATAAGCATTCAATTATTAGTTGAAGTTTATTTTCCTTCTAGTTTGTTGTTCTTGCTGGTTATTATTCTTTCCTCTTAAAGAGATGCCAATGGGTAAATCTACCTCTTTGATCTTGCCCATTTGGGGTTTGACACTGAGATACAGTCTTTGCCCAGGGCCAGTGCACAGAAAAAGCAGTTCTCCAAAAAGACCCACATATAACAATGAAGAAGAAATACAACCAAATGCATGCACAAACCTCAGGATAGTAATACTGAGTATAAGAGAAAACACCAAATGTTATAATCCCCCAATAACTGTACCCATATGTTTATATTCTAATCTCCACAAAAGAGGTTGGATAAAGCATGGTTCATAACTTTTAGTGATTTGCAACATAGTACAGAAAAACTGGGAAGTTATTTTTAATGTTCTAACAGCAAATTTACCATCCTGCGAGGTAATCCCCTTAAAAGGGAGTTGCGATTCTTCTTTCTTTCTTTCTTCTTCCACATTTTTTACTGGTACATTATAGTCACATATAGTGATGGAATATGTTATTACATATTCATACAATGCACACAATGTACTAATATAATGTGCTCAATATCACTCCCCAGGAATTCCCCCCTTCATCCTCACCCTCCGTTTCTTTTCCTCTAGTAATCTCCCTTTGATTTTCATGACATCAGCCTCCACAGTTCTTTTGCTTTTTCTCTCAAGCTACTTCATGTGAGTAAAAAAAAAATGCCCCTTAGCCTTCTGATATTGATTTATTTTTCTAATATAGTGGTATCCATTGCATCCATTTTACTGTAAATGACATAATTTCAGTTTTTCAGTTTTCTTGATGACTGAATAAAACTACATTGTGTGTGAATCCATCATATTTACTTTAACAATTCATCCATTGGCAGACACTAGGCTGCTACTATGGTGTAACTATTGTGAACTGTGCTGATATAAACATGGGTATCCATGTATTATCATAATATGATAACTTTTTTAATTTAGGAGAAATACCAAGGAGTGGTACAGCTGTATATTGGTGATTCTAAGCCTAATCTTTGGAAGAGCCTCCATACTGATTTCCATAATTGTTGTAGTGATTTATAATCCCATCAAAAGTATAAAGTGTTCCATTTCCTCCACATTCTCTCCAGCATTGATTATTATTTTTATTCCTGATAGATGCCATTAGGACTGGTTTGAAATAAAATTTCAATGTTTTGACTTGCATTTCCCTAATTGCTAATGATGTACATTTTTTTCAAATATTTGTTGGCCATTTTTATTTCTTCTCTTGAGAAGTGTCTGTTCATTTGCCAATTTATGAATTGAGTTATTATATTTTTGAGTTCTCTATTCTAGATATTAATCCTCTGTCAGAAATATAGCTAGCCAAGATTTTCTCCCATTTTGTAATTTCTCTCTTCACATTCTCTTGTTTTCCTTTTCTCTGTAGAAGCCTTTGAATTGGATGCCATCCCATTGAGAAACTCTTGGCCTCATTTCCTAACTTTAGCAGTCTTAGTGAGAAACCATTTGCCTGTGCCTTTATGTTGGAGTGTTGGCCCAATGTTTTCTTCTAGGAGTTTCATAGGTTGTGTTCTAACTCCTAGGTCTTTGATCAACTTGATTTTTGTGCAAGGTAAGAGATAAAGATTTAATTTATTCTTCTACATATGGATAACTAGTTTTCCTAGCACCATTTGTGAAAAAGGCTTTCTTTTCTCCAGTTTATGGTTTTTGGCATCTTTGGCAACAAAGAGATGACAGCAGACCATACCATAGATCTAGGTGTCTATTTTATGCCTCTATCATGCAGCTTTGTGACTATAGCTCTGTAGTATAATTTGAAATCAGGTTTTATAATACATCCAGCATAACTGTTTTGTCTTAGAATTACTTTGGTTATTCTGGATTTATTATTCTTTCAAATCAATTTTAGAACTATTGTTTCCTAGTTCTATGAACAATGTCACTGGAATTTTGATGGGGATTGCATTGAATCTGTATATTTCTTTTGGTAGTATGGACATTTTAATAATATCAATTCTACTTATTCATACATATGGAAGGTCTCTCCACCTTGAGGTCTTCTTCAATTACTTGATTCAATTTGACCACAGTTTTGTGGAAGTCATTCACTTCCTTGGTTAGAAATATCCCTAGGGGCCTGGGGCTGTGGCTCAGTGGTAGAGTGCTTGCCTAGCATGTGTGAGGCACTGGGTTCAATTCTCAGCACCACTATAAAAAAATAAATAAAATTAAAATTTATTAACTACTAAAAAAATATTTAAATAGAAAAATCCGTAGGTATTTTTAAAGATATTGTAAAAAATGTTTTTCTAATTGTTTCTCAGCAGATTCATTGTTAATATATGGGAAACCTATTGTTTTTTAACCTGCATTTTGGAACCTGCTACTTTACCAAATTTGTTCATTATCTCTAGCAGTTTTTCATGGAGTTTCTTGGATCTCTAGGTCAAGGTCCATGTCTTCTACAAACAATGATATTTTAACTTCTTCCTTTCCTATTTATTTGTTCTCTTACCTAATTGCTCAGGCAGCTATATTCCTCAGATGAGTCAGTTTCCTACTTTGAAAGAAAACACTGAAGACAAAGCACAATGAAATCCTTGACCAAGACATTGCAGGCTGGTAATACTAAAATGTTCAGCCAGAAGAAATGACTGAATGACAAGAATGCATTCAGTGGCCCTTGCTGTTAAGTTTGTTCCTAATTTCAACCAGTTCTTAATTAGCTGATCACTTAAGGACATTATCCAAATGGAAGCATAACCAATCAAAGTATTTTTTACTTCAATCCCAGGAATAAAATTGATCTGGAGGAACCATGAATTCTGAAATTATTTGTAGATTCACAACCAGTTTGAATGCTTTTAGGCTTATAAAATAATTAATGATTTTTCATTCTAGCACTCATTTGAAAGGTAATTTTATTTAGCCTATTTATTATTAAAGCAAGGAAAATATAGGAAGTCAGGAACTTAAATTTAAATGTTTACATACCTTTGGTTGCTGGATTTGGGTACAATCACGAATTTCTCTCCTTTCCTCTGGAGTCACATGTAAATATGGTTCTGCTGACAAATGTATACATACAATTAAATGACTTAGAAGAGTTATAAAGAGGGGTCATCTAGCAAAATAAAAATAAATATCTCTAACAATAAGCTATTTATATTCTCCCAAATATGCATTTAAATTAATCTCAACTTTTAGATGACTATTTATCTTATAATTTGTATACTGATTGTGAGGGGTTGGGTGAGGCTCTGCGATTGAACCCAAAGCTTGGCAAACATTTGCAACTGACTTTCATCCCTAGGTCTTTTATATTATTTGGAGACACCATCTCTGTAAAATGCTCAGGCTGGTTTGAAATATGCCATCCTCCTGCCTCAGCCCTCCACATACCTGGGATTATACATATGCTTCATTATGCCCAGCTAATATTGACTCCTCTAGGAAATATCTATAGTAATCCAAAATTTCAGAAATCTCTTGAGCTAGATGTCAATGTGCAGGTTCAATGCACACAAGTGTCTCAAAGATTCACCACTCAAGATGAATGGAAAGTCCTCAGAAACATTATTTATAGTTCCACAGAAACATGATTATTCATACTGTTCACTATGTTCTACCTTAGAATAAGTAACTTTCAAACAACCCCTCTTTCACTAATCGTGATTTCCAAAATGACTGATATTATTACACCTTTGTCAATAATGCCCTGTCTCTTATCTATGAAATGTTTTTTCTTTTATTCTAACAAATTTCTTTTCTGCATTTGGGACTCACTGTCCTATATGAAATCTTCCTTAACTCTCACTAATGACACAGGCTAGTGTTTTTTTTCTCTTTATTTTATATCTATTATACTTAATGAAGCTATTCTAAAAAACAAAATATTTCAGATTTAAATTTAAGATAAGATTCAAAGGTTTCATTTCAACTTAATCAAAAGTACCATGACTAATATTATAGGAGAGTGCTCTAACTTGATGCCCTATGTAGATACTTTGCCCATGTCTGTAATCCTGAGTTGCTATGAGATTCTTTTCTTATAGATATATATTTTTATTTGTTCTTTTGAGTTATTCTTGTATTTTATCTAAGCAGAATAAGCCAACCCCCAAAACCCAAAAGTCAAATGTTCTCTCTGATATGTGGATGTTAACACATAACAAGGGATTGGGGTAAACTAGAAGTTCACTAAATTAGAAAAGAGGGAGCAGGAACAGTAGAATTAATCTACATCACTTTTCTGTGTATATAGGCTGGTGTTACTTCCTTGGTCTTTTTTTAGTACTTGACCAATTTTTCTACTGATTCTTTGCAACTCTTACTGTAAATTCTTCATTTACAGATCTTCTCACATTGCTTCTAGATTGGAGGGAACAATTTTATCAGTCACCTATTTCTCCATCTTTATTTACTTGACCAGAAATTTGATTGAGTCCCCAGTACATGCTAGTGTGGATAAAAGGCTTCACATGTGGTAGCTTTTCTGCAGGTAGGGACTGAGCTCTGTATTAAGTAGTGAGATAAGTAGCCAGGACAGGAAATGGCGTGGACATGAAAGACAGTCGCAAGAGAGAAAGTAAAATATTCAATGGCATATTTGTCAAAAAATATGGGGATTGGGGTCAGGGGCTGTGGTTCAGTGGTAAACTGCTTGCCTAGCACGTGCAAAGCACTGGGTTCAATCCTCAGCACCACATAAAAATAAATAAATGAATAAACAAACAAAGTACACATTTGATGTTTTTTTAAAAAAATATGAAGATTGATGAGGAGTAATGACAGATGACTGAAAAGACAGGGGAAAGAGTTTATATCATGAAAAATTTCTAGTTAACTTTAAAATACTTGGACCATCATGTTGTATGAAGTGGTTCATGCTCATATTTTCACTGTACCTAGATGACTACAAATGTCATGGGCAGGATGTATGTGAGATGCATATGCAAAAATGGTGATGAATAATTAGAAGGCAACAGCACAATGATACATATCCTCTTCTTAGAACATATCAACAATAAATAATTAGAAGGCAACAGCACAAAACAAAGATGATTAAGACCTGAACTGGGGGAATGTTTCCAGACATATAGATGAAACAAAATATTCTAGCCAGTATATGATAAAGTTTTTAAATGAATTAAAATACACAGACTGATAGCATTTCAAATGTTTTCATATACATCTTTACAGAGAGCTTGTATTGCAAAATTTACCTAATTTGAGTGCTTTTGCATCTTTCATTGGTACTGATTGATTTGAAGGAGTACTAATTATTTCCATGAGAGCCTAAATGAGATTGGAAAAACATATTAAGTAAATATTTATTCTATTTCATGTATGATTAGGCAATATTTCAAGTTGAGTTTTATAGTACAGACTACTTCATAGTCTCCATGTTTTGGAGGCAGCTCTTACACTATATCCAGATACACAAAGCCAATATTGAATGTGATTTACCTGTGCTTCTGAAAATAGTCCTGTAACACATCCTGGTAGGCATACAGGAGGGTATTTCATGGTAGAGACTCCAGTCTTTTCAGACTAGAATTGAGAAGAAATAGAACTGAAGTTGCTAGCTAGAAAACTGATTAATTATAAAAACAGAAGTTGTGGAAACAAATTTCTACATTTTAATCACATCAGAATTCTACATTTAATTACATCAACATTTCCTGACTTGGAAATGTTTTTGGTCTTGGATTTTTGTAGTGTTTCTTTGTAATGTTTTTCCTCATGATTTATGTTTTAATATGTCTAATTTATATAATTTTTATTGTTTTAATGGGTTTTTCTATGTACTTGTTTTAAAATCTCCCCTTTTTATTTGCCTCACTTCTCATTTCATTTTTCACCCTGATATACCATCTGTAGATTTTCCCTTCCATCACATTTTCATTTTTTAATATATTTTTTACCTTTTCTTTATCTATTTCAGTATTAATTTTGGAATCACTTGATACCCTTTTTTGATACATTTTACATTATTACTCCTCACTTCACATTGCTTAGATAATTTAAAGACATCATTTTAAACCTGTTTTTGTTATAAATTAACATGTGCTTTGCTTCCAAGTTGTGGCTTTTACTGGTGTCATTCTTTTCTATGAAATTGTTTTAACTGAATGATGCTGGCACTTTTCTTGAGTTGGAGCTTTGAAAATGAGACATATCCTCTGCTCAGAACATATCAACAAGAGAAATCTCCTCAAAAATTGGACAATGTCAAAAGATCAACTTGAAATTACAACATGTCAAAGTAGGGAAGTCTGCTTTCTAGGCTACTCTGTGGCATGAAACCAAAGCAGCTGATAATATGGACCTCAACATATTAACACAAGTAATAATAATATTAATATATTAATATTATATATTAATATAATTATATATTAACATATTAATATAATTAATATACATAATTCTCAGTGAGGTGATGAAAAAGGGATTTCCCTGGGATTTAATATTGGGCAATAAAGCAGCTTGGAGAATTGGAAGTTTGGATACAGTACAATAAAGAAGAAAGCTCACCACTGATGACAGTAGCTACTGGTCACCTGAGCAGACCCACCAGTTATTTTGGTGTGGAGAAATCAGAGATCAAAAATATTGCCTGAACTATTTAAACTAAGAGATTGCAAACTCTGCAGGTTTTTTACAATTACAACTGGGTGTGAAATAAGTGAGTGCTCTATCCTGACTGGCCATGCAGGGCTCAGGCAGGAATCCTTTAGGGGCCAGCATGCATGCTATGATATCTGCAGAACTCCATAGATCAGAAACACATACAAACACAGCCACAGTATTAGCAGGTGCCTACCTAGGCATCTAGGCAAAGTCTGACCTATGTGAGTGAAATGGACATGGAGTGACTGGGCCTTGAGTTGGAAGGGTGAAGGGAAGCCTTGCTGTCCCGTGGCTCACATGAACATCTGAAGTGGTCTGGAAGTGGCAGTTGGTGAGGGGAATACCCAAAGGATCTATACCTGGGATGGCTGAGTTCCTGGGCAAAAGTGAGTGAAGGAACAGCACCCTTTCCCCACAATTGGATGTCTTGAGAAGCACCTGAGAACCAAACCCACAGAAGCAGTTGGGTAAAGTCTAACCCTAGGGGCAGGTCAACCTAACCACTCCAAAAAAGATAAAGGAATCAGATTACATATAGGGGAAAACAAATTAGGATAACAGCAAATTTTCAACACAGACCCTGAAAGCTAGAAGACCTGGAACAACATATATTAAGCTCTGAAAGAAAATGGGTGCCAACCGAAAATCTTATATCCAAAAAAATTAAGCTTTAGATTTGCAGATTAAATAAAAAACCTTCCAAGATAAACAAAAGTTGAAAGAATTTATAGCTAGAAAACCAATACTACAAAATTAAATCCCCATAGGTTAAAGATTTTTCTGCAAAAATAAACATTGTATCCTTTACTCCAATTCAAAGAAGAGAGGAAACAAAAATCCCCAAATCACCAATAATGACCAAAGGGGGAAAAACCAAAGAGAAAACTCAAATCATATCCCTTGCATTTACTCATACATCAAAAACAGAGAAAGGTCCTAGAATGGATAAATAACTACAAACAAATGGACATGCACAAAAAAAGTGTTAGAAGAATCCACTTCAAAGGTGTACAAGATTAAGAGTCCTGAAAACATGAGAAAGCAGGCAAGCAAAGCCAACCCTAAAATCCATAATCTTCCACCAAGGGAACCCACTTATAGTGAGGTTGACAAAAACCCAGAGAGAGATTATAAAAACTGATTAGCAAAATGTTCAATGAACTCAATATCTATGTAAGGAATTAAGAGAGTCATTATAGGAGATGAAAGACGATTTTAATAATGAAATAGAAGTACCAAATAAAGGAGAAATCCTAGAAATAAAATACAATCCACAAGTTACAAAGTCATTTGAAGATATCACTAACAAAATAGATGGTGAAGAAAATAGAACCTTAATTTGAAGGCAGAATTTCAGGCATTAAAGATAGGCTATATGATCCTGAATACACAGAAGGCAGTAAAGGGAAAATAATTATACAGCATGATCAAAATATACAAGAAACATTAGGATAGAAGAGAAGAACATGGAGATAGAAACTAAGGGCATAAAGGATATTTTGAATGAGATAATTACAAAAAAATTATCCCATACCAAGACTGAGATGGACAAACACATATAGGAGGCTTACAGGAACCCAAATAGGCTCAGCCACATCAGAAGCTCTTTAAGACACATCATAATCAAAATGTCTAACCTAACAGAAAGGAAAAAAAATACTAAAAGCCACAAGAGACAAACATTAGGTTGCATTTAGAGGCAAAACAATAAGGCTCACTTCCGTTTTCACTCTGAGGCTCTAAAATTATGGAGGGCCTGAAATGAGTCATTTCAAAGCCTAAAAGAAAACAACTGCCATACGACTTTACAATACCCAAGAAAGCTCAATTTCAAATTTAAGGTGGAAATAAAAACATTCCACAACAAGAATAAACTAAAAGAACTCATGTGTACCAAAACAGCACTACAAAGAGTACTCAAAGATAAACTACACACACAGAAACTAAAGAAACACTTCCCAAAGACTGCAAAAAAAGGAAGTTCAACAGAAGAATAATTCACTAAATGACAGTTATGACAGAATTGAACACAAGAGAGAAAAAAAATGGCAGGAAAACACAAACACATACTCATATTTAACAATGAATGTTAATGGTTTCAACTCCCCAATTAAAATACACAAATTATTAGAATGAATCAAAAAACAAATCCAACTATTTGTGTTTATAAGAGATTCATCTTATAGTCAAACACACTCATAGGCTGAAGGTTAAAGGAGAGCAAAAAATATTTCACTCATATAGCCTGAGAAAACAAGCAGGAGTAGCTATTCTCATATTTAACAAAGTAGATTCTAAGCAAAAATTAATATAAGAGACAAAGAAGGTCATTATAGCCTGATAAAGGAAACAATCCACCAGAAAAAATATAACCAGAGTAAAAATTGATGCTCCAGATGCCAATTCACCCCATTATATGAAAAAATATACCACAATGTTAAATCCCACATGGATCCCAACACAAAATTATTGGGAGATTTCCATACTCTCTTATCTCTAATAGACATGTCATCAAATAAAAAAATAACAAAGATATCTCCAACCTGACCAACACTATAAATCAAAAAGACCTACCAGGCATCTAATAGTCCACCCCCAAATAGCTGAATTTACCTTCTTCTCAGCTGTGCATGAAACTATCTCTAAAATAGATCATATTCTATGCCACAAAGCAAAATAGAGCCAGTTTTTTTAAAAAATGATATATCCCAATGGATCCTGTCAATTCATAATGGAATGAAGCCTCAAATCAACACAAAAAAATATTAGGAACCATAAAACTCATCGCAAATAAACAATGCTCACTTAAATTAATAAGGGATAAAAGAAGAAATGACAACATAAATTAAAAAATTTTTAGAAACAAACAAATACAAAGACACAACATATTAAAATCTCTGGAGAAGTATGGAAGCAGTTCTAAGAGGCAAATTTATAGCACTGGAGCCTATATCAAAAATTGGAGAGGCTTGGGTTGTGGCTCAGTGGTATAGTGCTTGCCTAGCATATAGGGCACTGGGTTCAATTCTCAGTACTGCATACAAAAAATAAAGTTTAATTGAAAACTATATCTATAGATATAGATATATAGATATTAATAGAATCTTATTAAAAAAATAAAGAGATTCACAAATAAATAAAATTATGTTCTACCTCAAGACATTAGTAAAGGAAAAACAAACTAATACCAAAGCCAGTAGAAGATAAGAATTAAGATTTGAGTGAAAATCAATGAATTGAAAATAAGATAAAAATACGTATGATAAATGTAACAAAAGTGTGATCTTTGAAAAGATAAATAAAATCGGCAAAACCATAAGCAAACTAACCAAAAGAAAGAGTAAAAAGAATCAAATTGACAAAATCAGAGGTAAAGGGAGACATCACCTCACAAACAGCCTAAATCCAAAAAATTATCAGAGGCTATTTTGAAAATTTATACTTCAATTGAATAGAAAATCTGGAAAATGTGCACAAGTTTATAAACACGTATAGCCTACCCATATTGAACCACAAGATAAAGTAATCCTTAACAGAACAATATCAAGTAATAAAATTTAAACAGCAATTAAAAGCATTCCAAAAAAGAAAAGCCCTAGATGTGATGGATTCACAGCTGACCTCTATAAGAATTTTACAGATGAAGTAATATCAGTCTTTCTCAAGATATTCCATGAAAGTTTAAGAAAGGGGACACCCCTAATACTTTTTTATGAGGGTAGTAAAACTTTCAAGCAAAAGACAAAGATGATCAAAGGAAGAAAACTATAGACCAGTATCTCTGATGAACATAGATGAAAAAATTCTAAATAATAATTAGCAAACCAAATTCAATAACACATCAAGAACATACTACAACATGATCAACTGAGTTTCATTCCAGAAATGCAAGCCTGATAAAACTACATGAAACAATAACTGTGATTCTTTACTTAAGCAGAACTAACAACAAAAATCACATGATCATCTCCATAGACACAAAAGAGATCTTCAATAAAATCCACACCCATTCATATTACAATTGAGGGAGAAGCTGTGGATAGAAGAAATTTACCTCAACATCATAAAGGCCATTATGACAAACCCAAAACCAACATTTGATAAATGATGAAAAGCTAAAAGCACTTCCACTAAATTCAGGAACAAGACAAAGTTGTCCTCTCATACCACTTCTATGCAATATACTCCTTGAAACATTATCAAAGTAATCAGACTAGAAAAGGAACTCAAAGGAATGTAAATAGGAAAAGAAGAAGTCAAACTATCTGTGCTTACTGACAATATGATCAAACAAATGTAAATCAAAACAGCATTGATGTTTCATTTACACCAATCAGAAAGCAAGTGATAAATACTGGGAAGGATGTGGGGACAAAGGAACACTTATAAATTTTTGGTGGGAATGTAAAGTATTATATCCCCTAGGTAAAGCATTATGGAGGTTATTCAAAAAGGAACTACAAATAGAACTGTTGTATGATCCAACTACACCACTCCTCAGTAATTGTTGAAACAACTAAGTCAGCATACTCAAGAGATTCTGTATATACCCATATTTTTTATGACACTATTTATAATAGACAAGATGTAGGATCAGTCTAGGTGCCTCTCTACTGATAAGTAGATAAAGTAAATGTGAGAGAGGTAAAAATTTGCTCCCAGAATGTAGGCTCTCTATTCACCTCACAGATTGTTTCTTTTGCTGAGAAGAAACTTTTCAGTTTGAATCCATCCCATTTATTGATTATTACACTACAGGAGTCTTATTAAGGAAGTTGGGGCCTAATCCCACCTGATAAAGATTAGGGTATGGATTCTTAGAAAACTGGGAATGGGACCACCATTTGACACAGCTATCCCTCTCCTCAGTAGGGTAGAAAGGGGGACCACAGGAGGAACAGACAAACTCTAGGTAGGGCAGGGGGTTATGAGGGGAAGGGAGGGGTAAGGGGCTAGCAAGGATGGTGGAATGTGATGGACATCATTATCCAAATACATGTATGAAGACACAAATTGGTGTGAATATACTTCATACACAACCAGAGATATGAAAAATTGTGATGTATATGCATAATAAAAATTGTAATGTATTCCCTGGTGTCATATATTTTTTAAAAACCAATTTAAAAATTTTTTAAAGTAAAAAAAAGAAAATGTGATATATATATATATATATATATATATATATATATATATATATATATGTGTGTGTGTGTGTGTGTGTGTGTGTGTGTGTGTGTGCGTGTGTATCCATAAAAAAGTGATATTGTGTCATTTTTTAGAAAAATGATGGACTTAGAAAGCATCAAGTGAAGAAAAATAAGTCAGACACAGAAAAAAAAGCATCACATTTTCTCTTCTATGGGTAAACTAGAGAGGGAGATATTTTCACTGGGAAACACCATCAGCATTGAAAGAAAGGAGTTGGGTGTAGGAAGGGAGAAATGGTAATAATTTTGGAGTGAAATTGGCCAAACTACTTTATCTGCATCAATAAAAAAATTAGCATCTTAATTATCTTGTCTATAATTCATTAGTGCTAAATTTTATAATTCCAAGCTTTAATTAGAACAGAATGAAAACTTTGTTTTATTAAGCATATAAAATATGCCAAGCACTTATTTGCATGTTGTTTTCTACACATTATAATCACCAAATGATTATGCTGATAGTGATCCCAACCCCCCTCTCTGGTCATTTCAGGGTAATGACCCCTGTTCTCCCTATCCAGAATGGCCTCCTGCTAAGCATTTGTTGACTGGCTCCTTCCAATCTTTATGAGCTTATATTCACACTAAGAAAGATCTTCACTGACTCCACTCCCACTCCAATCCACAACTGAACTACAAACTCTACTTAGATTTAAAAGAAGTTAGGATTATATTTTCTTCAAGATCTTTATTAAAATTAACTCTAAGTTTTTCAGAAGAATCTAGTTTATATTATAATTAGTAATATAGAGCTCCTGCTGTCCTTAAATTCACTACTTCTGTTGTATTTTTTACTTCTTTCATCTTGACTCTTATTCAATCTGGATATATCTTGCCTTTAGATGATGTCTTCCTATGCATCTCTCATTCTCAGCTTTGCATTCATCAAGCTGTGACTCTTATTCAATCTGGATATATCTTGCCTTTAGATGATTTCTTCCTATGCATCTCTCATTCTCAGCTTTGCATTCATCAAGCTCTTCTTTTGGCTTATTTTCTTTTTCTTCAGTTTTTATAATTTTTTGCCTTTTTCTTTATTTTGAATAAAACTACACATCTTATAAAAAAAACCCTCTTGGTCATTGTTTCTTTTGAAAGATTTCCAGCTTTCAGAAAGCTTAGAATCCCAGAGAGGTGTGTTGGGTCACTCTGTCCTGTAGCTGGTAGATAATTCAAATCAGCCCAACTGCAGTGGGTACATTCCCAAACAATGGTAGCCTTTCTTTGTTGCCATGACATGTTTGATAAATGATTCTCCTATGTGTGGAACACTGTCAAGAACACATTCTTATTTTTTAAACTATCAAATATATTTCCTTGAATTTTGGTTTAGCCTGGTAGCTCTGGAATACATTCTTTTGGGCTTTTCTTAGATAAGGGGGCTCTCCCTCCAGGTACTCCCATATATAAGTGGAGGATAATGATTTTTTTTCCTAATTCTTTCCTTCCATAATGGCATTCCTAAGGATTGTTCACTCCAACCAAGTTCTATAAATGTAAATCCTTTATAGATACATTGCCTGTTGCTATCCTTATAACTTTGTAGCCTTATGTTTATCTCTAGGATGTCATTATTATGTGCATATGGAAGATGACATGTAAGAAGACATGGGAAAAATAGGCTTAAAATCACCACACCTTTGAGTCAAATGCTGAAAAGGAAGGGGTCTTTATACTGAAAATTTGCACAAGATTGATTGCATCTTCATCTTCCTTTTGATGCTCAGTACCACTATTGTCAAACAAGGTTTTATTTTCTTGTGTTCTTGTGTCAGAAATTGCTTCTATGACAGTAAAAACAAAGTAAAGAGCATATGAAAATGTGTCATTTCAAGTTAATGAACAGTACAAGAAGAAGCAGTCTTCAAATAACTTACCATCTTTACTGGGTTGTTGAAAATCTTCACATAATTCTTCTTTTACTTTTGCAATATTCTAGAAATGAAAAAAAGATTTGGGTGTAGCAAGCACCAAAATTGATAATGTAATTATAATATTGGCCATTGCTCCATGATACAATAGTAAGAGCACAGGTTTCTGAGTCATTAGATATACACTCAAAACCTAATGTTACCACTTACTAACCTATATCTTCTCATGGGATGAGGACTATGAGAGATGGTAGAGAGAGCTCCAAAATGTTCCTCCCCTTACCTCTAATTGATTATCAAAAAATACTGACATCCATTTTCTTAACCTAAATAATTTGGATAAAAACTGTAGCCACATGTAACAATTTAGAGTACTGTTTTTTAAAAAATAGCAATTTAAGAAATATAATTACATGTGATATTTGGAATGGGTTTTTATGATTTATATTGGCATGAACAATCTTTTGGTGGAAAAACATGCTATCTGAGATTTTAAGAGTATCTTATGAATAAAAGTGGTAAGAATCACAAACGGCCTAAGTTGCTTCAATCCTGTGAGTCAAACAGCTGAAGACAAATGATTATATAAATGTTGATCCTTCTAAGAAAGAGAAGAATAATGACAAAAATAATATTTGGGGCAATGACTGATGGCTGAAAGTCACACAGTTTCTAAGCAGGAGATTAACTTAAGAAAAACTAACCATGGAAACAAAGATAGCTGAAAGAACAAACACTAAAGAAACGTTTTCTAGGACTAAGACATTTTTACAAGATAAGGGAGTAGAAAGAAACAAAAATAGAATACATGATTAGTCAATTGACTATGAGTTTAAGTCAATAAAAAAGGAGAGGAATTAAGAGTGGTCATGATAAGAAATACAATAAAGATTTTTATTTATACTAATGTTTGGCTCATTAGTATTATAGTATGCTTGATTTTTCTTAATAATTCTGTAATCAAGCATTACATTTTATTAGAATATAATAACTGTGACTTAAATAGTTACAAACCACTATCTGAAATCTGTAACATTAGTACTAGAGAAAAAGAAAAAATGGGGAAAATGTTTCAAATATCTCCCTCTAAAAGAAAAATAGTTTTATAATTCTAGTGTAATGTAGAACTTGAGCAGATGTATTTAATAACACATGGGTTGAGACTCTGGTTCCAACTTTCCTATTTATGACATTATTCTTAATTGTTCATTTTTTGACATTAATTCACCATAACTCACCTGAACTTCTACAATCTAGGCATTAAAGAAGAATATAAAATTAAGTCATATTTTTAGAAATTCAATAGATTTGCTTATTACCTATACCATGAATATTATATTACTTAAGGGTTAAGGTTATAAATCTATTTTTTGTCCCATTTATTCATGTCAAAAACATTAAAAGTATTCCAAACCTTATTCTAGCACTCTGGGAGATATGCAAATATGTTTTCTAACCTCCAATACCTCATGATGATAGAAGAAATTTATAATGAATATGTAAATAACTAAGTAAAGATATGTGTCAAATATGAAGTCTCAGAATGTTACATAAGATCTTTGAGTGGATATTTTAATACACTACAATGCAAGAAAGTTCTAAAACTAAAGTTTTATCACATAGTCATTGAGATACTCTTCCTCAAGAACTGGTTATCATCTTGTACAAAACATCAATTTTTATTTGGATCATGAGTTTAAAAGCACTCAGTGGAGAGATTCAGAAAACATGATGCAATCCCTCTGTAATGCAAGCAATAAGAAACAGATTCTAAATATCTACATTGGCACAATTTATAATATTATTTTAGTGTAAATACAGAATCAAGAACATAATAGAGAAAAGGTTCTCCTGAAAGGAATATGATACTAAAACATACAGTGTCCAAGAGAAAAAAGTATAGACAATGTGCATACACAATGTGCTTTATAGCTTCAAATTAATGGCTCCAGGCAAATTCCATGATTACTATGAAAACCAATTCAATATTTAAATCTTTATTTAAGTATGAGTATCATAAAAGTCCTTTCAGTATGATTTAAAAGTCACAGTAAAGTATATTTATTCAAATGATTCTTAAAAAATTTATATTTCTTCTGCAGTTGGAAGAATTTTCCTAATGTAACTTTTCTGTTTGTGTATGTGTATTCTAGCTCCCAATGCTCTTAAGTATTTAAGGGAACATTGGTATTTACAAAATATACTAATAAAAAAATCAGCATAATTCTATGAAATGGTTTCTTCTGAAGAATTTTCAAATAAATGACAGAGAGGTCATTGGAGAATAGACACCTTCAAAAACAAATTTCAGAGCAAGAAAATTAACTTTACAAAAGAGCACTTTACCTTGGTATCAGATTGATTGCTGCCCTCATCCTGCATGAAATCACTAGGACCAGGTTTATCTGAAATTCTTTAGAGTGCAAATAAACAAACAAAAAAATAGGTAATTCCAGTTTCTTAAAAAATAAACTCTGGTGAATGTTAAATTATATCAAATGATATTTCTTGATGATATATTAATAAAAGTATGACCTCTCTTAAACAAAATTTATTTACTTCTTTCTGCCCAATTTTTCCTGTCTATGAAATATTCAATGAAGGAGATTTTAGTTCCATTTCAAAAAGTGACAGCCAGAACCTGAGAATAATTTATCTTTACAAACAAAAGTTGGCAGAACCTGAGAATAATTTATCTTTACAAACTGGCCTGTGTTGAAAGGTGAACTGAAAATCAAATTAATGGCCAATATGATTTTTGTTTCCTGAACTGAAAAGGTCTCTAATAACCCAAGATAAAGTAGAAAAATACTTTCTTCTATCTTTTCTATCAAAGAGTAAGCTGGGTTCTTCAACATGGAAACTATCTACTAAATAGAGCCCATTGCTTCCCTTTACCCACAAACAGCACAGGGAGTTCCCTGAAGCATTTGAATTGTTTGAAAGTTGAATGTGCAAATTTCAAAGAATGCACATGTATCTGTTATTGGAAATACTGTTGACAGACAGAGTGAAACATTAGAAAATTCAATTCTTTTTCCTATATAAGTCTTGCCTCATTTAGATCCATATAAACTATCAAGCACCTCAAAATCTTCATGGGCACTCAGATTATCAAGGGAAAAGATTCCCAGAAAAGTAGAGTACTCAAAGACACCTCTGTTCCCCTAAGTACAGCCTAAATATCTTCCTTTCTGTGGGTGTACACTCTCAGGACCCTCTTCTTTAGGACACAGTGGTAGTATCCAAACTTTAAATCTACATCCTCTAAAGATGTAGATACTGACTGGGCACAATGGACACAATTTTGGAGCTCATTTTCCATGTTCCTAAATGGTGTCTCAGTCACTGGTGTCAGCATAAGCATGTTAACAAGTACCCAACTGAAGCTCTATGATGGCTTTGCCAATCAGTCATTCCTAAGCCCTAACCTTCATGTGCATAGGAAGTCATCACTGAGTAGGGAAAAAAGATGAAAGGTGGACATCTGCTCTGGGCCATAGATCTATGTAGGTTAGCAGATTCAAGTCCCCTGGTGCTTGAGACACTCTGCCTAGTGGCTTAAATTATTTTAACCTCTTTTATCAAAAACCTTGAAGTTTGTCAGTTCTTCCAATTAAACAAATAAGAAATTGATTACTTACTCAGGATGCTCTTTGACCTCCAATTTTAATATGCCTTTTTAGATATCTCCAAATCTTCTGTGTCATTAATTTCTGTTTTGTCTTTATTAAACTGGTCATAAATTCTAATTTTCTGATCACTTTTCCAAAATCTCAATCCTACCCAACACAGTGTCATTGTTCTTCAAATTTGTCCATCCTCTACTACTGAATTCACTTCCTATATCCATTTTTTAACTTCTCCACTTGGGTGCCTAAACTTGCTCCCCCAATCTCTTACCAAAACCTTCACCTAAAGAATGATAATAAGGAAGAGGATTGGCTTAGAATTAAGGAACCTGAGTTCAAAGCTCATTGCTGCCATGTTCTATACCAGAAAAGTCTTATTAATATCTTTCAAGTTTCAGGTTCATAATCATAACCACCATTTGGCCACTATTTTAAAAACATTTTGAAGGACTATAAAATACTTGGCTTAGTTGCTAGGATGTCTTAAATCCTTAACTTATTTCTGCTTTTTATTGGCTGCATAGAAAAAAAAGAGGCGTTTTTAGCTAACAAATGTTTTTTGAAAAATATCAAAAGAAACTAAAAAAAAGAGTAGAAAAGAAAGTTTAAAAAATTACAAAAAGATTACAGTCATAGAAAAAAAGCTAAAAAACTAAAAAGTCTTTATAGAACAAACAAATTGAAGGACAACCAAATTGCAAGAAGCAACAAAATCATTTAAATAACTTCTAAATTGATGCTCAAATTAATTTATGTAGACTATTCTACACATACCTATTCTTCACTTCCAGTAAAAAAAATTCTCTCTGGGCTTGCCTAATCTTTGTTATAAAAAACCAATTGTCTCATAACCACAACTATGTGGGATTTTCTCTAAAACTTCTCATGTAAAAGAAAAGGGGTATAATAACCTATGACTTTCTGAATTGATCTGATACTGCATGGGCTCTCTTTCATTCAGCAAGGAAGTCCAAAGAACAGAGTAGAGGAGAGTGTGGCTATGGAGTCACTAATCAAGACCTCCAGACCAACCAGGAAGTAGGTCTGATTTTATTGCAGTTACCATGTATATTCACTCAGGTAGTAGCTAGGCAGATTATAGGCAGCCACCAATACAATTTCTTGCTAAGTGTCCTTGCAGCAACCAATTGAGAAGCAGTCCATGGAGCAAGCACAGGGACTGCAACACATGACCTCATACCCAGGGCTGTGCCTACAGGGTAAGTGGTTTGTTGCTTACACACCTAGCACTTGGAGTGGTTTGCCACTCAGATACCCTTTTCATATACCATGTATGCAGTACTCCATGCACTTGTCCCCATGTCATTCATGTATCTTGAGTGTATGCTGCATAGATCCCTAGGAAGTGGGGCAAGAAAATGGCACTGTCAGTCAGACAGGCTGACTGTCAATCTCAGACCAGCTATTTGTTAATTAGAGGATCATGGGCTAATTAGGCAACAACTCTGAATGACAGTTGCTTAATTAGTAAATAATGTGTTATAATAACACAAACACTTTCAAATCTGTTGTGACGAGTATATCAAGTGATAAACATCTAATATGGTGTCTAGTCCAGACAAGAACATTAAGAAATAGTAGAGTTTTTGTTGTTGTTTTTCTTTTTTGTTTAATTTTCATTCCTGAATTCATAACGTATACATTTTTAAAATCTATCTTACCTTGTTAGGGAGTCTTCTGTAGAACTTTCATCCCCTATTAAAGAAAGATAAAATACATATTTAATCAATTGTATAAAATATAGTATATTAAAAGTATATGAATGATGCTTTGTGATGAAGTATTTGTTTGGGGCCATACATGGAGATGATTCTAGAATAAATATTAATGATACTGATGATAGACAAGTAATGCATTAAGAATTCTTATATCCCTTCTCTGTATTTATCAAATGCAAGGAAAAAGAATGAGATTTATCATACCTTGATATTAAAATGTAAAATACTATGTCCCATGATCATAATTATAATGGAAAAGCTGTAACATTGACAGAATTATCATTGGTAGAATCAGTAGTATTAAGCTAACAGTAGCAAAAAAACCTCATGAGTTTTCTGGACTAAAAGCAGTTAAGAACAATTAAAAGAGAGTATGATTATTTTGCTATGACATGAAATTTATGTTGAAATACCCTTTCTCAGGGAAGCTAGATGTGTGGGAAGCATCCTGTGTGGCATGCCAAAAAATTAGGCAACAGACCAGGAACTGGTATGCTTACAAAGGCATTCCAGCTTAAAGTTGAGAATAGCTCAATAGAAATCAATGTACTTATCCTCACTAATGATGTTCTAGCGAAGATACTAATCTCTTAGTTCCAGCTACTTTCTCTGTCTTTGTGGTGCAAACAAGGCCTTACCACTAGAAAGATGATACCCTTGAGAGTTCACACTGATCTCACTAGTGCTTCTTTTTAACTTCTGAGTTAGCAGCAAGTTGCCAAGGAGTAATAGCTGATATGAAAAAGTATTTAAATACAATTATTAAGTCACTTTTACTTCCAGAATGTGCCAACTCCTAGTGGGAGAAAAAAAATCATCTTCTACTTCATGTAAGGTAAGAAACCAACAAAAGGCAATGTGATTGTCTTCATATTTACCATGGCAGAGAATCTCCTGATAAAGAAGGTAGGGGATGGAGAGCAGTGGTACTCTGCTTGCAGAGCATGCATAAACCCTGGATTTAACTTCTAGCACAGTAAATAGTAATTATTATTATTTTTAAAATAATATCAGTCCTGCTATAATATAGTATAAACTGATTTCATACTCATCCCTAAAAGCAAACAGACAATTTTAATTCATGTATAGAATTCATTTCCTAGTCTTATTTCCAATAGTAAGGTAGTTGTAAAAAGCTTCTGATAATAGTTTACAAAACTATAGCCTTTTGAGGTTTTCTTCTATGTGAAAGAATTCATCTGTTCCAAACAGAGCAGGATGATCCCATTTATGCTGTGCCAGCCAGTGTAGTGTTGTTCCTCTCAATCCTCCATATTATGTGACAAATCTTTACAGATATCATAATTTTTCAGCATGTATACCATATACCCTCATATCCTATGCTGATGAACAAAATTTTAAAAGTACAAAACAAGGGCTGGAGTTGTGACCCAGGCATAGACCACATGCGTAGACTGCATGATGCTATGGGTTCAATCACTAGATCCACAAAAGGAGAAAAGAAAGAAAAAGCCTACCTCAAATGACTACATTTTATTACCTTGGAACATTAATATTCTGAATATTTCAAAAGATATCAACTGTATTGTTCCACTTATATAAGCAGAGGAACTTAAAGAATAGGGGAGATGTGGGTTGGGGTTATGGCTCAGAGGTACAGCGTTCGCCTGGCATATGCATGGCCCTGGATCCAATCCTCAGCACCACATAAAAATAAATAAATAAATAAATAAATAAATAAAAGTTATTTTAAAAATGAAATCACTGATCATTAAAAACAAGGATTGTTATCTTAAAAAAAAAAAGAACAAGGGAGATAAAAGCCCTTATGCCATGGATAGAGGGGACTGAAATCCAATCCTGGACATTCACACCATAGCAAGAGCAGAGAAAAATGACACAAACCTTATGGAGACTGTACATACACAGGTACTCAACCTGAGTTTCTCCCACAAACAGCACAATACTGGCAAGACTGGCGGAGTGGAATGGAATGTGCATTCTAAATATACTAGTGTCTACAAAGTGACTCTAATCTTGTAAAATGTGCAAAGAAATGTGGTCCCTCAGAATCTTGACAATATAAACTGTGTTGAAACTCATGAAACACAGTTAGAGGAGTCATAAGGAAACTACACTACAAACTGCAATTGGAAATAAATTCAACAAAGCACAACAAACCAATAGTCCAGGGCATATCAAGAGAAAACTATTCCCTAGAAGTCCCTCACATAAATGTGGAACTGATATATATCCACATAGATGCACAAATCTCAATATAAAAATATAAGAAAGTTGGTTTTTTAAATAACTCCTCCACATTTTCATGACTTTCTGATAAATGATTTCAATGATATTGCAGTAGATGAAAAGCCAGAAAAGAATTTAAAAAAATAGCAAAAATGATGATTAAATTCAAAGAGTATACAAATAAATAATTGCATAAATTTAAAAATATACTTCAGGATATGAAAGAGCAATTTGATGAACAGAGATTCTGGAAAAAATATCAAACAAAATCTTGAAAATAAAAGCTTAATAGCTCAAATAAAAAAAGTCAGCTAATATAACACCCATAGACTAGACCAAATACAAGAAGAATATTAGAGCTGAAAGACAAGGTTGATAAAATTTCAAATTCAGGTAGTAGCAAACCTCAAGAAATAAAAAGAAGAATGAATAGAACATCCGAAACAACTAGGATATTATTAAAGACTAAACTTTATGACTCATAGGTGTAGACCAAGCAGTGGAGGTACAGGCTATAGTCATTACAAAAGTGTTCAGTGAAATAACACCAGAAATTTTTCCAAATTTTGGGAAAGGTATGAAAACCCAGGTGCAGGAAGCATTTAGAACCCCAAGTGTACTTAACCAGAAAAGAATGACTGTATATTCTACAACATCAAATTGACAAATACAAATCAAGAATGAATATTGAAACCTATGAGAGAGAAGTGTCAATGAACATATAAAATAAACCCATCAAATTAGCAGCAGGTTTCTCAACAGAAATATTGAAGGAAATCACTGAAGAAACAAAGAAAAAAGTTAGAAAGTGGATGGAAATGGTGGTCATCATGTTAAGCAAGATATTAGGAATATAAAGCCAAGTATGGCATGTTCTCCCTCATATGTGGATTATGAAAAACAATAATAACCTGAAAATTAAAAAATATATTACTAGGGAAGGGGAGCTGAGGAGAAGGAGTGAGGGAAGGGAAAGCAGGAACCTGGAAGGGTAGATAAGATTCAAGTAAGATGTGCATATATGGAAATGTCAGATTGAAATCCAATAATTTGTGCAAATAAGCAATACATTTTTTATTCTTACTTCTTTAGTAAGATAGAAACAACAAGAGAGATATCAGAATTCTTACCTTTTTTGGTATTTTTCCTCATTTTATGTTTTCCTTCTGTACAGTCAAAGATTATTTTCCTGTTGCCATGTATAGAAAAATAATACAATTAGTATTTAATACTGAGTGAGAAATATTAAACAAATGTATTAACTTTAAAGAATTTTAGACATTATCAGAGCTAATAACAGAATTTTATTCCATGTATTTCAAATTTTTAAGCTCTGTAAATATTCTAGTAACCATATAGTTATTTGTATGGTTTTATGTTTTCATTTTGTATTGTTTTTGAGCTGAGGTTTCACCATGGTGGTGCCCAGGCTGGTCTTGAACTCCTGGGCTCAAGTGATCCTCCTGCCCCAGCTCCCAAGTATCTGCAGTTAAGGCATGTTCCACTGCACCATAGGCTTGTAATGAAGAAGAAAAAAGAAAGGTGAAATAATTATGCATTAAGGACAATACCACTCAATACATTAACTAGAGTAGCTTAACATAAAGAAAAATGTTCTGAATTTAGATCCTCTCTCTGTAAACAATAGCTCTTTGATCTTGCACAAGTCATTTCACTTGGCCTCAAGTCTCCTTCTAAAAAATTAAACCATACTTCATTAGTTCACCAGGTTGTTATGAAGATCAAAGTGGATCAAGGAATTAGATATCAAATCAGAGACTCTGCATCTGATAGAGGAAAAAGTTGGCTCCGATCTACATATTGTGGGGTCGGGCTCCAAATTCCTTAATGGGACACCCATAGCACAAGAGTTAATAACAAGAATCAACAAATGGGACTTACTTAAACTGAAAAGTTTTTTTCTCAGCAAGAGAAACAATAAGAGAGGTAAATAGGGAGCCTACATCATGGGAACAAATTTTTACTCCCCACACTTCAGATAGAGCTCTAATATCCAGAGTATACAAAGAACTCAAAAAATTAGACAATAAGATAACAAATAACCCAATCAATAAATGGGCCAAGGACCTTAACAGACAATTCTCAGGGGAAGACATACAATCAATCAACAAGTACATGAAAAAATGCTCCCCATCTTTAGCAGTCAGAGAAATGCAAATCAAAACCACCCTAAGATACCATCTCACTCCAGTAAGATTGGCAGCCATTATGAAGTCAAACAACAATAAGTGCTGGCGAGGATGTGGGGAAAAGGGTACTCTGGTACATTGCTGGTGGGACTGCAAACTGGTACGGCCAATTTGGAAAGCAGTATGGAGATTCCTGGGAAAGCTGGGAATGGAACCACCATTTGACCCAGCCATTGCCCTTCTCGGTCTATTCCCTGAAGACCTTAAAAGAGCATACTACAGAGATACTGCCACATCGATGTTCATAGCAGCACAATTCACAATTGCTAGACTGTGGAACCAACCCAGATGCCCATCAATAGATGAATGGATAAAAAAATGTGGCATTTATACACCATGGAGTATTACGCAGCGCTAAAAAATGACAAAATCATAGAAGTTGCAGGGAAATGGATGGCATTAGAGCAGATTATGCTTAGTGAAGTTAGCCAATCCCTAAAAAACATATACCAAATGTCTTCTTTGATATAATGAGAGCAACTAAGAACAGAGCAGGGAGAAGAGTAGGAAGAAAAGATTAACATTAATCAGAGACATGAGGTGGGAGGGAAAGGGAGAGAAAAGGGAAATTGCATGGAAATGGAGGGAGACCCTCAATGTTATACAAAATTACATATAAGAAGTTGTGAGGGGAAGGGGAAAATAAACAAGGAGGGAAATGTATTACAGTAGATGGGATAGAGAGAGAAGATGGGAGGGGAGGGGAGGGGAGGGAGGATAGTAGAGGATAGGAAAGGTAGCAGAATATAACAGTTACGAGTAGGGCATTAAGTAAAAATGTGGATGTGTAACCGATGTGATTCTGCAATCTGTATTTGGGGTAAAAATGGGAGTTCATAATCCACTTGAATCTAATTTATGTAATATGAGATGTCAAGAGCTTTGTAATATTTTGAATAACCAATAAAAAAAATTAAACCATACTTCATTAGTTCACCAGGTTGTTATGAAGATTTAAGGAGATAATATTAAAACATGCTAAGAAAAATAGTAATGAAATAATTATTTCTTTATTTGGAAAGCCAATTGCTTTCACAAGATTTAATATTCAAAAGTTACAATTATTAGAAAATACTATTAGGTTTTATTTTGGATATTGACTGTGTTCTTCTTTAGGCCTTTTAATTTAGGGCAAAACAGCATTGGAATAATTTGTAATCCAACTTATTTATGAATATATTATATCCTTAAATTACATAATATAATTTCCCTGTTATGAAACTAAGCAATTACACCCAGGGTAGAAAATTAACAAATGGTTAAAATTTGACTTGGCCTGCTACAATTCCTTCTCTATCAAGTCAAATTTTGAACCAGCAGATCTTTGTTAGAATGATGTGTAGTCTTCATGTTTATCTTCAACTGCCTTGGATGAAAAAAATCCTATTTTATACACAGATACTCATGTGTCACTATAGGGCTTAACTGAATTAGATATCTTAATTCTCTTAGAACTTAGAATGCTGCTTAATGACTTCCCAGTGAGGCAGAACTTGAAATATTCTGAAACCTTCAAGCAGATGGGCAAGTATTTTGATAAATCTTCATCACAATTGAAAAATTACTAGAGAGGCCAATAAAAGTCATCACACTTCCCTCTTGGAAACAGTAATATGAGACCTCCCCTTATCAAAGAAAGGTGCTTCACAGGACATAATGAGGCTTTGGGGTATAATTAATCTGTTAGCAAACATGAAAGGAGACTGATCTCTTCCTATGACATTATTTAAAGTATCTGATAGTTTTTAGATGATTCCAACAAATATTTGCAGAAAAGACAAATGAAAGCCTCAAAGAATAACTCACCATGAAGAGTTTGGCTAACACATGGGCTCTATGTAAGGATTTAAGTGGAGAACATGGTGTGCTCACTATGGGTGTGACTAAAGCTAGATGGCTCACATGCCAAAGCAGAATGCAGCTGCTTTGGGAATCATAAGTGAGCATAACCACACATGCAAATGGGAACTTCAAAAATAAGTGTAACTTTCAAACCTACATTGGTATTTCCACTTAGGGATAGTGATCAGTCAGGAAAACTGGGTAGTAAAAGTTAACCAGTTCTAATATCAACACTGCAGCAATACAATTGACAGAAATGATATAAATATATAATGATTTTAAAGTCCATTTTTCCCTGGGTGGTAAAAGAG